>NC_089588.1:141925851-141949373 GCF_019320115.1 Miscanthus floridulus
TCATATTTACTGGACTCTTTTTACATATATTGGCTTATAAAGTGCACAAGCTTACAGACTTATTCTGTAGAATTACAACCAATATTAGATTGCATCCTTCTATGCAGCGCTTTCGGATCTTATCTTGCAGATTAAATGTTATTAGCAAAGGCTGAGTGAATAATATATGCAGTGTTACTCTGACCTGCTTATACACTTGCATAATGGATTTTTTTGTATACTTTGTTCACCACTGGAAAACTAGATTTTGCCGAGTGCCTGAGACTTTGCCGAGTGCTTTTATCGGGGCACTCGGCAAACCAATATTTTGCCGAGTGTCGCACTCGGTAAAATAAAGCACTCGGCAAAGGTGGCTTTGCCGAGTGCCAGGCACTCGGTAAAGCCTGGCTCTCGGCAAAACTGGGCTTTGTTGAGTGTTGCGGCACTCGGCAAAGATCCCACTCGGCAAAAGGTGGCCGGCCCGTGACGGCGGCCACCTGCCATTAGATTTTGCCGAGTGCCTAACGGTTGGCACTCGGCAAATTTTTTTTTTTAAAATTATTTTGCCGAGTGCCAGCCCCAGGCACTCGGCAAATTTTTCTTTTATTTTTTAAAAACATATTTTGCCGAGTGCCAGCCCATGGCACTCGGCAAATTTTTTTTTATTTTTTAAAAAATATTTTGCCGAGTGCCAGAGATAGGCACTCGGCAATTTTTTTTATTTTTTAAAACTTATTTTGCCCAGAGCCAGCCCGAGGCACTCGGCAAATTTTTTTTGTTTTTTAAAAACATATTTTGTCGACTGTAAGCCTTGGGCACTCGGCAAAATTGTTTTTTTAATTTTTTAAAACTTAATTTGCCGAGTGCCAGCGCCAAGCACTCGGCAAAATTTTTTTATTTTTAAAAATCATATTTTGCCGAGTGCCTCCTGGGCCGGTACTCGGCAAATCCCACTTTGCCGAGTGCCCCTTATGGCACTCGGTAAAAAATTTTTGATTTGGGCCAAATTTTTTTCTGGGGCCTTGTGACAGTATTTCAAACTCTATTTTAAAATTTGGGACAATTTTGACTTTTTTGATATATTTCATTAGTTTATTTCGTTTCATCGAATTTTTGGGATATTTCAAATTTGAACTGCAGGTACATGGAATAATGGACTTTGGTCATCCAAAAATTGATACTCATGATATTTAGGGTATGTTTAGGCCATATCCAGGAACTCACATGAAATCTCGAGCATCTCGTTGACGTAACAAGTCGAGGTACTTGCCAGAAATGTGATTTTAAATTATATAAAATGCAAACGAAGTTCGAAAATCACGAAACTTGTCGAGGCGTTGTGTTATCGCAAGTGGAGGCTGTGGTAAAAAATTGAGATGGTTTCGAGCAAGCTATGACGTCGGATGCCAAAAACCTAGACATCTCCACATGCGACCTTCTCAATTTTTGGCATCCGATGTCACAACTTGCTCGAACCTTCTCAATTTTTTACCACAGCCTCCACATGCGATAACACGATGCCTCGACAAGTTTCGTGATTTTCGGACTTCGTTTCATTTTATATAATTTAAAATCACATTTTCGGCAAGTACCTCGACATGTTACGTCAACGAGATGCTCGAGATTTCATGTGAGTTCCTCGATACGGCCTAAACATACCCTAAATATCATGAGTATCAATTTTGGATGACCAAAGTCCATTATTCCATGTACCTACAGTTCAAATTTGAAATATCCCAAAAAATTCGACGAAACGAAATAAACTAATGAAATATATCAAAAAGTCAAAATTGTCCTAAATTTTAAAATAGAGTTTGAAATTCTGTCACAAGGCCCCAGAAAAAAATTTGGGCCCAAAATAAAAAAAAATTTGCCGAGTGCCATAAGGGGCACTCGGCAAAGTGGGATTTGCCGAGTGCCGGCCCAGGGGGCACTCGGCAAAGTTGAAATAAAAAAAACTGGGCACTAAAAGCCCACCGGCCCAACCCTAACTCACGCCCCCAGCCACTCGCCCGCTCCCCGCCGCCCACCCCAGCCGCCGCTGCGCCCAACCCCGCCGCTGCGCGCCGTCGCCGGCAAATCGCCACCGCCGGCGAGCCCGCCCTCGCGCCCGCGGTGCCCGCGCCCCCACCGCCGCGCCCCGCCCGCCCCTCCACCAGCCGTGCTCGGCCCGCCCCTCCGTCGGCCTCGCCCGCGACCGCGCCCCCGCGCCAACCCCCACACCGGCCACAACCCGCCCCTAGCCGCCAGCCCCCCGCCCCGGCAGCTCCCCGCGGCCCAGCCCCCCTCGCCTCGGCTACCCAGAGGTGGCTAGCTGGTGGCAGCCAGCCATTTCCAACAGCGGTGGCCGTGTCCCGGCCGTCCCTTCCCTGGTCGTGCCGCCGGGAGGAGCAGGGGAGGTAGGTGGAGTAGGGAGGAGGAGAGAAGGGAAGGGGAGAAGAGGAGGAAGAAGGGAGAAGGGAGGCACCGGCCGCGCCCCGCGCCCTCCGCCGGCCTCGCCCGCGACCGCGCCCGTCGCCGGCCGCCCACCGCGCCCACCCCCGTCGCCCCCCGCCCCCGGCAGCTCCCCGGCCCGGCCCCCCTCGCCTCGGCTGCCCTGGCTGGCTGGTGCCGGCCGGCCATTTTCGGTAGCGGCGGCCGTGTCCCAGCCATCCCTTCCCTGGCCGCGCCGCCCGTAGGAGCAGGGGAGGTAGGAGGAGCAGGGAAGGAGGGAAGAAGGGAAGGGGAGAAGAGGAGGAAGAGAAGAAGAGGAAGAAGGGAGAAGGCATAAATACCATTTTCTACTAAAGGAAACAAGCAAACTAGTATTCTTTATTTATTATTTCTATATTTCACAACCTGGCATATTTAGCTTTTTATGTTTTTTATTATTTTATGTAGTTGTGATCAAAACTTGAGCCTACTGATGTAGCTTTCTCTATAATGGTAGCCGCGGTTGAAAACTAAAATGTTTATGTAGTTGTGATCAAAACTGAGCCTATGCTAGCTGAACATTTGGTCCATTGCAACTCACTGTATGTAAATTGCATTCTTATTAGGTAGATTGGGGAGGAGACGAGCAGACACTCAACTCAGGTGAACACACACTGAACTTGAGCTGATAGCTTCTCTGTAATGCATACAAGTGTACATATATTTAGTGAAATCTGCAACTGGATGTTATTTCTTTCATGTGGTGTAATTAGGTTCAGCTAGTAGTGATATATATAACAACCCCAACTAGATCGTTGATTTATTGATATGTAGTAGCTGCAGCAGCTATCAATTCTCTGTTTTTAGTTTCAGTATGTAACCTGAGTTTTTAGCATGTATGAAAACTGTTTGTTTTTTAGCATTAGTTCCATGTAAGAACTTCTTATCATATAATTAATCTACCAGAACAATTGCTAGTGGACAGAAAATTATGCCAAGTATTTGCGCATGATTTAAAATGGTATTCTTCATGTGCTTTGCCCTTTTTTATATATTAATACTAGCACTGATTCTCAAATCTCAACCAGTATGTCTTAGTTGGAGTCTAGCACTCTAGCTTGAAGGATGGCAGCTTAGATGGCTGGGCTCTTGATTCTTATACTGTTTGTGCCAATCTGGTTCATGGACTTGTCATTGTTGCTTATAAACTCTTTGTTTCATCTTATGTTTTAAAAGGAATGGTGACTGGGAAGACATTCTTGTCCCTTCTTATGATCATTATGTGTTGGAGGATGTTCTTATTGTCTGTAGAGGAAATAGGAGATGGTGAGCTTATCTATGTGAGTGTTGTAAAGTTTTGGTCAAATATGTGAAGATGCATGTATGTTTGTTGAAGTTGAATCTTAGTTGTGTAGTGACATTTGTATTATTGTGGACAATTGTTGATGGATTAATTTTTATTTTTTTAACCATTTAAAATTGTCTCGTTGGACTGTCTGTCGCTAAAACCATATGTACCATCGCACAGTCCATCGCTAAAAAGTAGCAATGGACTATCTGTCGCTAAAATGTAGCAATGGACTATCTGTCGCTCTAAATATTCGAGGCAACAGATTATCTGTCGCTAAAAGTACTGTCTGACGCTAAAGATTTTTAGCACAGGACTTATAGCGTCTGCAGAAGTCTATCGCTGTAAGTTTTTAGCGTCAGATTGTCTGTCGCTGTAGCCGCTTTTAGCGTCAGATCATCCATCACTAATATCGGTGTTTTGGTGTAGTAGCGGCGACGGTGATCAGGGGGGTGTTGTTGTTGTCGTCGCTCCCATCACCAGGATGTGGTGGAGATGGAGACCTTCATCGAGTAGGAAACGATGGTCCCGGTGGTGACGACGGTCCTGGAGCAGGTTGTGGTGGAGATGACAGTCTTGAGTTTTGAGGAGATGGCCGCTGCTGGGGATCTGCGGGCAGCGGTCTTGAGCTCTGAGGAGATGCCTCCGTGCCAGGGATGATGATGTAGCGTTTGCGCCATAGAATGGTCCCGTGAAGCGCATCTCGTAGTGTCTTTTCCCCGTCGCCTCCCGGGAGGTCGAGCTCTAGGCCTTCGATCATATTGGCTATCAACGAGCTGCTCTATGCCGATGCTGGCGTAGCCAGGGGGAATCTCCATGCCATGGCTTGTCTGCCCTGCCTGGATTGGTAAGGCACTCCTGTGCACCACCTGTACATATAGAAGAAATAAAGAAGTTATTAAACTCTGATCCCGAGGCGTGGATCAATGGATTGAGGTTGCCGACCGGTGTATGAATATTATGTATAAGTATACCTTAATGGTGAGGTTGCCGACCGGTGTATGCAGCTCACATGAGGTGCGTTGCGTGGTGGCATCCACTGGGAACCGTTGCTCGTGCACGGGTAATCTTGGCATCTGTGGATCAAGGAGCCCTGTGGATGCACAGCTGCTCCCGTGCTATTGAGAAGGGCTGGTGAAGTTTGGATCCGACAGTGCTCCAGCTTGGGAAAATCCGCAACTGCTTTCCTGATTTCCTCCTGCATCCTTACTTCTATAGAATGCGCTTTGGATTCTATCGTGCGCCGCCAGCTCTCATCAACTTGTTCCTTTCTTCGCTTCTGGCTTCTGTACGTGTCCAAGTTGCCTCGGAATGCGAACTTCCACGGAACAACCCCGAACCCTTGGCAACATATTGGGTGCTCAGGATTCCCGAGGGCCAATGTGAGCTCATCATTCTCTCGATACACCTTCAACCTCCTAGCCTTAGCATCTTCAATGTTCTTGATAAGCCTTTTGGCCTTCTCACGTATTGTCTCATTGAATATCAGCGTCCCATCCTCTTGGCTCAGGAAGCCTCCATGAGCGTAATACCAATTTTTTGATCGATCGGGCCATTCAATAGTTGCTGGTACAATACCCCGATCGATCAGGTCTTGTTCCATCTTCTTCCATCTGGGAATTGCTTTGCCATAACCACTTCGCCCTAGACAATGATGGTACTCCTTCTTATCAGCATTCCCTGTGTTGTTGATGACCTCCTCTTGTATTCTACAAATGCCTCCCAGTTGTCCCTCAATTTTGGCCACACATTAAAATGTGAGTTTGGTCCTTCTTAATGTAGTTGGCATCCAGCATCTTCTTAAAAGTGCCACCATTTTGTCCCGGTTGGAATTACCAACCGCGAGTAATCTTTTTGTCCCGGTTGGTACTCCAACCGGGATAAAAGGGTGGCGCCGTCGGTGCCAGGAATCTAGCCGTTACAACCGGGACAAAAGGGGGGGCTTTAGTCCCGGTTGCAAATACCCACCGGGAGTAAAGCTCCGCCCCATTCCAGCCTACCGTGGCGCACCTCCTTTTGTCCCGGGCCTACTTTAAACCAGGAAAAATGGGGGTGCGTGGAAAGTCAGTTCTCTACTAGTGAATACTACAAATACTAGACAATTCATGTATTTTCGGCTATCAAAAAGTCTTAATATGGACGTTTTGGATAGCTACTGTGTGCTGGCCCAGTGGATCATTTTTTTTACCTAGAAGAACTATGTGGCACTTTGGCTCCCATGATTTTTCTTTTTCTTCTGAAATCTTGGGTTTGCTAGACATGTCCTTCATATAGAAAACTGATGCACATGATTAGCAAGGACGAATGATTTAGTCGCTTGGTTGGATCGATTGCCTTCTACAAAATTGCATTGAGAAACGCGTAGCTTTACGAGTGGTTGTGAAGAGTCCGCTAGGAAGAGTAATCCTTCTTGTTATTGCATTGGAAGCATCGACAACATACATGGTGACATGCATAAGTACTCACCTTTGCTGTTAAGGGTTCGCTACTGTCTTGGTAGTCTTCGATCAAATCCGAGATGTCTATGGCGGCGTGCCTCAGCCACTTAAGCCACAGCTACACCTACTTCTCCATGGCCGAGCACAAGTCACATGATTTTTCACGCGAAATATGCGCGTGCACGCGCGGTGCGTGGGATTCGAACCCACGACCTCAAGCCTCGTGCATAGCATCCTTACCATCTCACCTACACAGTACATCTGACTGAGTAGAGGATGCAATCCTTTTATATTAACTCGTGGGGGATGCTTTAGTCCCGATTGGTGCCATTGGACCCTTTACTCCTGGTTGGTAACAGCAACCCGGACTAAAGGTGTCTGCATGGGACTAAAACCTCTTTAGTTCTGGGTAAAAAATCTACCGGGATTTTTGTTGAGGATGGAAGGTCGTTTTTCTACCAATGTCAGCGTCCTGGAGTGCTGCTGAGATGGACTCCAGCACCGAGTTCATGTCCTTCAGGTCGTCGCCGAAGTTCCACAGCAAATTGGACTTCTCCGCAATAGCAGAGGTGAGCTTGTCTTTGGCAATAGCGACGACAGCGGAAGTGAGCAGTCCAGCTAAGATCTCCGCCATTGCTGCATAGCTCCCTGAGACATTTAGTAACCTTTAATATTTTGTAATCTCTCTTTGTTATCAAACACATTTAGTTTGACCTATATATGTATCTTTTATGTAAGCTCTTATCATTTATCTAAGTATTTTCTTGGCCATGGGCATACCCTACTCTGAAATCCTGGGTCCGCCGCTGGCAGAGGTGAGCTTGTCTTTGGCAATAGCGACGACAGCGGAAGTGAGCAGTCCAGCTAAGATCTCCGCCATTGCTGCAGACCTCCCTGTTTTTAGTTTCAGTATGTAACCTGAGTTTTCAGCATGTATGAAATCTGTTTGTTTTTTAGCATTAATTCCATGTAAGAACTTCTTATCATCTAATTAATCTACCAGAACAATTGCTAGTGGACAGAAAATTCTGCCAAGTATTTGCGCCTGATTAAAAATGGTATTCTTCATGTGCTTTGCCCTTTTTTTGTATATAAATACTAGCACTGATTCTCAAATCTCAACCAGTATGTCTTAGTTGGAGTCTAGCACTCTAGCTTGAAGGATGGCAGCTTAGATGGCTGGGTTCTTCATACTTATACTGTTTGTGCCAATCTGGTTCATGGACTTGTCATTGTTGCTTATAAACTCTTTGTTTCATCTTATGTTTTAAAAGGAATGGTGACTGGGAAGACATTCTTGTCCCTTCTTATGATCATTATGTTTTGGACAATGTTATTATTGTCTCTAGAGGAAATAGATGAGATGGTGAGCTTATCTATGTGAGCTGTTGTAAAGTTTTGGTCAAATATGTGAAGATGCATGTATGTTTGTTGAAGTTGAATCTTAGTTGTGTAGTGACATTTGTATTATTGTGGACAATTATTGATGGATTAATTTTTATTTTTTAACCATTTAAAATTGTCTCGTTGGACTGTCTATCGCTAAAACCATATGTACCATCGCACAGTCCGTCGCTAAAAAATAGCAATGGACTATCTGTCGCTAAAAAGTAGCAATGGACTATCTGTCGCTATAAATTTGAGGCAACAGATTATCTGTCGATAAAAGTACTATCTGACGCTAAAGATTTTTTGCGACAAGACTTATAGCGTCTGTAGAAGTCTGTCGCTGTAAGTTTTTAGCGTCAGATTGTCTATCGCTGTAGCCGCTTTTAGCATCAGATCGTCCATCGCTAATATCGGTGTTGTGGTGTAGTGCCGGCGACGGTGATCAGGGAGGGGTGTTGTTGTCGTCGTCATCGCTCCCATCACCAGGATGTGGTGGAGATGGAGACCTTGATCGAGCAGGAAGCGATGGTCCCGGTGGTGACGACGGTCCTAGAGCAGGTTGTGGTGGAGATGATAGTCTTGAGTTTTGAGGAGATGGTCGCTACTGGGGATCTGCGGGCAGTGGTCTTGAGCTCTGAGGAGATGCCTCCGTGCCGGGGATGATGATGTAGCGTTTGCACCATAGAATGATCCCGTGAAGCGCATCTCGTAGTGTCTTTTCCCCGTCGCCTCCCGGGAGGTCGAGCTCTAGGCCTTCATATTGGCTATCGATGAGCTGCTCTACACCGACACTGGCATAGCTAGGTGGAATCTCCATGCCATGGCTTGTTTGCCCTGCCAGGATTGGTAAGGCACTCCCGTACGCCACCTGTACATATATAGAAGAAATAAAGAAGTTATTAAACTCTGATCTCGAGGCGTGGATCAATGGATTGAGGTTGCCGACCGGTGTATAAATGTTATGTATAAGTATACCTTAATGGTGAGGTTGCCGACCGGTGTATGCAGCTCACATGAGGTGCGTTGCGTGGTGGCATCCACTAGGAACCGTTGCTCGTGCATGGGTAATCTTGGCATCTGTGGATCAAGGAGCTCTCGTCAATCTATTCCTTTCCTCGCTTCTGGCTTCTGTACGTGTCCAAGTTGCCTCAGAACGCGAACTTCCACGAAACAACCCCAAACCCTCGGTAGCATCTTGGGTGCTCGGGACTCTCAAGGGCCAATGTGAGCTCATCATTCTCTCGGTACACCTTCAACCTCCCAGCCTTAGCATCTTCAATGTTCTTGATAAGCCTTTCGGCCTTCTCACGTATTGTCTTATTGAATATCAGTGTCCCATCCTCTTGGCTCAGGAAGCCTCCATGAGCGTAATACCAATTTTTGATCGATTGGGCCATTCAATAGTTGCTGGTACGATACCCCGATCGATCAGGTCTTGTTCCATCTTCTTCCATCTAGGAACTGCTTTGCCGTAATCACTTCGCCCTAGACGATGATGGTACTCCTTCTTATCAGCATTCCCTATGTTGTTGACGACCTCCTCTTGTATTCTACAAATGCCTCCCAGTTGTCCCTCAACTTTGGCCACACATTAAAATGTGGGGTTTGGTCCTTCTTAATGTAGTTGGCATCCAGCATCTTCTTAAAAGTGCCACCATTTTGTCCCGATTGGAAGTACCTACCGGGAGTAATCTTTTTGTCCCGGTTGGTAACTCCAACCGGGACAAAAAGGGTGGCGCTTTTGTCCCAGTTGGAGGCTCCAACCGGGACAAAAGGGTGGCGCCGTCGGTGCTAGGAATCTAGCCGTTACAACCGGGACAAAAGGGGGGCCTTTAGTCCCGGTTGCAAATACCAGCCAGGAGTAAAGCTTCGCCCCATTCCAGCCTACCATGGCGCACCCCCATTTGTCCTGGGCCTACTTTAAACTAGGAAAAATGGGGGTGCATGGAAAGTCAGTTCTCTACTAGTGAATACTACAAATACTAGACAATTCATGTATTTTCGGCTATCAAAAAGTCTTAATATGGACGTTTTGGATCGCTACTGTGTGCTGGCCCAGCGGACGATATTTTTTTACCTAGAAGAACTATGTGGAGCTTTGGCTCCGATGATATTTCTTTTTCTTCTGAAATCTTGTGTTTGCTAGACATGTCCTTCATATAGAAAACCTGATGCACATGATTGGCAAGGACGAATGATTTAGTCGCTTGGTTGGATCGATTGCCTTCTATGAAATTGCGTTGAGAAACGCATAGCTTTACGAGTGGTTGTGAAGAGTCCGCTAGGAAGAGTAGTCCTTCTTGTTATTGCATTGGAAGCATGGACAACATACATGGTGACATCCATAAGTACTCACCTTTGCTGTTAAGGGTTCGCTAGTGTCTTGGTAGTCTTCGATCAAATCCGAGATGTCTATGGCGGCGTGCCTCAGCCGCTTAAGCCATAGCTGCACCTACTTCTCCATGGCCGATCACAAGTCACACGATTTTTCACGCGAAATATGCGCTTGCACGCGCGGTGCATGGGATTCGAACCCACGACCTCTAGCCTCGCGCATAGCTTCCTTACCATCTCACCTACACAGTACATCTGACTGAGTAGAGGATGCAATCCTTTTATAGTAACTCATGGGGTCGCTTTAGTCCCGGTTGGTGCCGTTGGACCCTTTACTCCTGGTTGGTAACAGCAACCCACTAAAGGTGTCTACATGGGACTGAAACCTCTTTAGTTCCGGGTAAAAAAGCTACCGGGATTTTTTTGAGGATGGAAGGTCGTTTTTACCAATGTCAGCGTCCTGGAGCGCTGCTGAGATGGACTCCAGCACCGAGTTCATCTCCTTCAGGTCGTCGCCGAAGTTCCACAGCAAATTGGCCTTCTCCGCAATAGCAGAGGTGAGCTTGTCTTTGGCAATAGCGATGACAGCCGAAGTGAGCAATCTAGCTAAGATCTCCGCCATTGCTGCAGAGCTCCCTGAGACGTGCGTGAATGGTGTGTGAAGAGTATCGTGAACAAAGGTGAAATAAACTTATGTATGCAGCTTGCAGCAGGATAAAATAGTTTACTTGGCTATATATAGCCCCATAAAAGTTTGCAGCATCCCAAGGTGTGGATGCATGCACCCATGTGCCTCCCTCTTGTCTCTTCTTGGATAAATGCAAGTTAGTACATACATGTCTCACTCAGTCGCTATACGATCTTATCTTGATGATCATGCAATAATATATAATAGCACCGTCACAGTCAAGCATGAGTTAGAAGAAAGAGATCGTTGCTGATATGGTGGGGAAGCAAGAGGCAGCTGTCCCAGCACCTCAGACTTAATGCACGTACGATGTCTTAGCGCCAACAGGGCCGGCACTCGTGTTCCACGCGCACTAGCAGTGGCTACTAGGTCAGCATGGAGATGTCCTACTATTGTTGCTAGCTCAATTTTTCTTTTTTCCTAGTTAGGGATCCGCACACGTGATGCCAAATTTTTCTTTTTCCTTGAATTGCGCGTGGTCCATGTATAGGCCCTCTCGATTATTATTGGATCCCGAGCTGTTGTACACGCTGATCGATCCATCCATCGTTTTGTTTTTTGTTTGTTTCTTTATAGATTACAATAGTGACAACGAGGCGCGAATCATGCAAGATGTACACGCTGTTACTGCACTTGCATCATGGAATTACCACATGCCACTTGCGCACAGGAGTGGTGGCATTTGGATCAAGCGTAACGTTGCTGGCGCACATGAGTGATGGTAATTGTTTGCAAAACGGGAAAACGGGAGGTACGGTGCAATAATGGACAAGAAACAATTAATTAGTTCGTCCTGTCAACATCCGTACACAAAATAGTTTACTTGGCTATATATAGCCCCATAAAAGTTTGCAGCATCGATCCCAAGGTGTGGATGCATGCACCCATGTGCCTCTTGTCTGCTCTTGACTGTTTTCTGACTCGACGTAGATTTACCTAGTAGATTGATCTTGATGATGATATCCTTCAAGCCCACTTGTTGGTTGTTTTTCCCTTTGGACTTATGTCCTTGCTGGATATTGGCATCTTCGTGGAACCAGCAGAGCCGATCACGTCAAGCCAAATTCATCAACGGGTACATATCTAACCCGCCACTTACTACCTTGCTAATCCTAATTTATATGTGAAGGATCGGAACGGGTGACCAAAGGGGCTGAATGTAAGCCTTTAAGATTCTCTAAGATGACACAATAGTGACAACGAGGCGTGAATATAATCCTGCAAGATGTGCACGATGCACATGCAGATCTATTAATACCCATGCACGCGTGAACCACGCCCCCGGCCCTGTTGGCGAGTTGCTGGCCGTGGTGACAGGGCCACCACGTGATAGTTTTACCCATGCCAGCTAGCTCAGTTGGTGCGTGCAGAGCTGCTGTGTGAAAGGCTAGTCTGCCTCGCTGAACTCTCCATCGTTTATTCCATTAACGAGTTGGCTAACTATATATATGGTAATCAAACTTATTTTTCAGTCCTTCTTAGAGTCGCTACGCGACTATAAAAATATATAGATCTCGCTACGGGATTAAAAAAAATAGATCTCTGGCTAAATCTTAAAGTGGTTAATTTAGATAGCGTCTATGTACGTCGTTATTGTTAAGCAGGTGAACTGTGTACCAATCTAAAGTCTAGTTTCAAAACGTTCTCGATGTAAACCATGTCAAAATTTCTTTTGGTACCACAGAGCCGGCTGCATGGCCTAAAAGAACCTTTTTCAGTAAGATGGTCCTTTTTTACGGCCGGAAGACAACAAACGGGTAACCATATGCTAATCCAACTGTTTCGGGCCCACCTCGTTATATAATTTAGACGTTTTTTTGTCAAATATATGAACACTATAATTGTCAAATTCTTTCGTTACAGGATTGTATAAAATGATCTCTTGCTAAATCTTATAGTGGTTTATTTAGCTAGCGTCGATGTACCTGTTTTACAGTCGCAGTTATTGTTAGGGAGGTGAGCACCTAACGAGAGTACATTTTCAAAACGTTCTCGAGGTACACCGTGTCAAATTATGTTTTAGTTTTTAATTGTTGGCATAGACTTATCTACATATTGAGAGATACAGGTAAAATTGCTCATAGTCAAACTGCCTATGCCGAGACTTTAATTTAAACCCTATCTTCCTTTCATCCATCTTTCTAATTATTGGTCTTATATACCGTGGTTGGAATTTCTTGTCATTTTAATTTATGCCTATATATCATAACATAAGGTCATTTTTTTCATAGATTCAGTAGCAACTCAATTTTTATTGCTGAATGCAATGCACACCTTTTATGTCAATTGTAGCCACTTTGCTAATTGCTACCGATCCATCCATATTTCCTCTAATCAGATAGGAAATCAAATTGGTATTTTTTTACTTCTCTCCACCTATCAGTTTTAGGATGAATTTCATATATAGATCTAGCTACTAATTCTGTATACATCGTGTTGCAAAGTTTAGCTTTTTTACTAAGTCTTGTGGTCCTTGTGGAGGCATGCATGCTCATTCGAGGCAGAGAAACAGAACGTGGTCTGCTGGGGTACAACCTGGAGTTGGGCGCCACACGATGAAGTGATCTCTATACACACATGTAAAATGCAAAAATCTTGGCGACACGGGGAACCCTACCACGGCGCCGCCGCCAACCTCCTTATCTGCCCTCTCTGTAAAATATTCTCTTCTGCCTCTCGGCTGAAATGTGGAAAAGTAAAATTACTTGGTAACAAAGACCTGTTATGAAGAGTCGGTTCAGAGTTTGTGCAACAAACATGTACATCCATCAACTGTATACATGCACAAGATACATACGTACATTGCAGCTATACTATACAAGTAGACAGCCATTCGCACCTTATCCATATCAGGACCATGCAGCCATTTGCACCTTGTCCATATCATCACATAGCGCAGCTGCGTATAAATTGCAGCCGGCAACGTCCATTCAAGAATCACCTCTCAACACAACACCAATAAACTTAGCTAGGTAACCAAGGAAGGTAGCAGCAAGAGGAGGCAATGGAGGGAAAGTGGACTACCACTTTAATGGTGATCATGTGCCTGGTCATCTTGAGCCTCGATGTTAACCCGGCCACCGCGGCACAGTGCGGCTGCTGCATATCCGCCCAGGCAATAGCATGTTGTTTTGCTTGTATTACTGCTGGTGGCTCCGACACAATCTGCAAGAACACTTGCTGTTTCCCATGTATTCTGGCCGATTCTGGTAAATTCACTAAACTCACTCTATTCAATGCATTTAATTTGTTATATGTACATACAAGCTTTATTTGTAGCATATCGTGGACTAATACGTATGTGTGGCCTTCCATGCATTTCCGTTAATGTAATTTGTTGACTTCACTTCCCATCTCACAACTTCAGGCATATTACTTACATCACGTGACATCTTGTACTATATTTCCACTGCAAAATTAACTCATGTGCTAATGGGATTTCCATATCTCAATTTGACAGTTGCTGCTAAGATGGTAGAAATGGGAGAGCTTGCTCAGATGGAAGAAGGACAAGCCTAAAACGACATGATTGCATTGCTACCAGCATGAATGCCATTCATAGGCATATGTTGCTATGCTTCAAGCTATGGCCAAGTTATTTTAATGTTTATCTCCAATAAATTGTTCACCATATGGGGCGACCTCTAGTCGAGATCCATCTGTTGGTCTCAACTATATGTATGTCGTGCATCTGTGCGTGCATGTGTGTGGTGGCAAGCATATTTAATTCCTCTCGCTGCTTGTAATAATGGCACAGACACTGTCCACCGTGATATGTGTCATGAACAGTCTAATATGTTTATGTATTGTCTCTGGCCATAGCTATTTCATTGAAACATGATTATCATTATTATTATCTGTGTGTGCATGTTTTTTACTTAATCTATTCTCGGCGGATTTTTGATGTTTTTGTGAGTTTTGGACTATGGGAGATAATTAATATTGTCATGCGAAAGAGGATTCCCAATCCTAGTAGGAAAGCCAAAGGGGGAAAGAAACTTGGTCGATTTCTGGGCTGCTATCACTTTCCTTATTTTCTCGGGCCTCGGAGACTTGGTGTTAGGGGAACAATACAACACACTAAAGGCGGTACAGCTGCGAAAAGACAACATGATGAGTGGAAAATACACTCATTTTTATCCTCGTTTAAACCGGATATAACTCACCGATTTGATGAGATATCTCTCAAGACATGCCACTAACCAATGGTGACCATTTTCACGTGTTCCATCCATCCCTGCATCTTCATCCCTGGTGACCCTCCTAGCCATTTCTGGCTTCCGATAGCACACTGTTATAGGACCAAACATGTATCCCGTGGTCATTCTGACTTGTTCCGAACACATTGTTTCCATCCCCGAAGCCCTTCCTAGCCATTTTCGGCCACCTGTGGGCTATAGCACACGGTTCCTTAGTAACCTCTAGTTTGATCAGGAAACCACTAAAAATGAGTCTGCTAATAAGGGTTACAAATTTGGTCAAGAAGAAGGGACTTATAACATTGTGGCTGCTCATGGTTATTTTGGTTGATCAATCCGTTAATTTTGGATCCAATTCAGGATTTTTCTTGGGAAGTTTCGGGAAGAAACTGACTAGTTACTTCAATTACCTTACCCCACTGCCCCTCCGCCCACTTCCTCGGACGAGTTATATTCCTTTTTTGCTATTACCCCCTGTCTCTGATTCTTCTATATCGCACCATCAACCACATATCATCTCACTACTACAAAAACGATTTGTGGCAACGCCTCCCTTTCTTTGTAGGGGCGGCTCTATATTGAGCCGCCCCTACAAATGGTTGCCAAATGAACCGCCCTTACAAATAAATTTGTAGGGGCGGCCGGTGTTATCAGCCGCCCCTACAAATGGCCCGATTTGTAGGGGTGGCTCTATATCCAGCCACACCTACAAATCAGATTTGTAGGGGCCGTTCAATATTGAACAGCCCCTACAAATAGACACCGAGTATTAAAAATTAAGCACTAAAATTTAAATTTTGTAAATGACCTCGGATGGAGAAACAACCAAAATGAAAGTTGTAGATCTCGAAAAGTTATGAAACTTTGTAGTTGACAACTTTTTGAATTGAAATCATCTGGTCAAGAAAAACTACGTTTGAATTTCCAAAAATTTGAAATTTTAATTTTTTAAACGACCTCGGATGGACAAACGTTAAAAATAAAAGTTGTAGATCTTGAAAAGTTATGAAACTTTGTAGTTGATAACTTTCTCATTTGAATCATCTTGTCATGGAAAACTATGTTCGGATTTCTCAAATTTGAAATTCAAATTTTATAAGTGACCTCGGATGGAGAAACTACCAAAATGAAAGTTGTAGATCTCGAAAAGTTATAAAACTTTGTAGTTGACAACTTTTTCATTTGAATTAGTTTAGGACCTCAAACAATCAATTTATGCTCAATTTTGTATAATATGTGGGGAACCAAAATGGATTGTAGACACAAGTGATCGTGAGGTGCAGTCGTAGAGGAGTTTGTGCGCGAGAGAGAGGTTGCGGGTTCGAATCCCGGCCGACGCAAAGTGTGCAAAAATCATGAAAAAAAATGCTGGAACCATAGAGTGGGTGTGTGGTTGCCGGTGGGGACCTCCTCGGATTAAAAAAATTGCTATTTTTTGCCTCTTTTTCGTGATTTCTGGAAATTGATTTGTAGGGGCAGCTTAATATACAGCCGCCCCTACAAATCGATTTGTAGGGGCGTCTGATAACACCAGCCGCCTCAACAAATCGATTTGTAGGGGCGGTCTGGAAACTGCCCCTACAAATGCATGATTTGTAGAGACTCTTGGGTAGGGGCGGCTGGGCAAACCGTGCCTACAAAGCCTCAAGAGCCGCCCCTACAAATACTATATGACGTAGTGTCTCCTCGCCATGCTTATCCTTTTGCTATTTTTTCTCCCTGGTCTCTACGCTCCTCTCCCCCCGACCTTCTAGCTCCTTCAGGTCCACACCTTTCTCCGTGCCGCACCCTCGTCACCGAGTCACCAGAGCTCTCTCCTCCGCCTCTCTCCTATGAGGCCCGACTGCCTCCTCACGCTACCAGCTACCCTCACCCTGAATCACGCGCAGAGCCCCCTCGCCTGTGCTGTCAGAGGCACTCTCTCAACCATTTCCCCCAATTTGCGCTCATCTACGGAGGTCGAGGAGGGACGACCCTTCTTCTCCCATTGTTTTTGGTGGTGTACGCAATAATCGATGGGGACCATCGATCTGGAGCACCATCATGTCGTCGCCATCTCGATTGAGCTCGGCGGCCTTCATCTCTGTGCATGGCAAGCCGTGATGTATGATGAGTACATTAGCGTCGTCTTGGGGTTGTTAGGCTTGTGTTTGCCCTCTTTCTCCTTATCCTAATTGGTTGATGTTGTAGCTCATGATGCCAGATGTTGCAATGCTTTGTTTTTTATGTTGCAAATTGATCGGAAAATTGTTGGACAACACGGTCTTGTTGTTCTCCGGTGAGCTCCTCCCAAGGGTCGAATGTGCAAATGGCTGCACCCAGTTCTCCTTGGCCACTCACAAGTCACGCGATTTCATGCGAAATATGCGCGGTGCGTGGGATTCGAACACACGACCTCAAGCCTCGTGCATAGCTTCCTTACCATCTCACCTACATAGTACATCTGACTGAGTAGAGGATGCAATCCTTTTATATATAGTAACTCGTGGGGGACGCTTTAGTCCCGGTTGGTGCGGTCAGACCCTTCACTCCTGGTTGGTAACAGCAACCCGGACTAAAGGTTTCAACACGGGACTAAAACCTCTTTAGTTCCGGGTAAAAAAGCTACCGGGATTTTTGTTGAGGATGGAAGGTCGTGTTTCTACCAGTGTCAGTGTCCTGGAGCGCTGCTGAGATGGACCCCAGCACCGAGTTCATGTCCTTCAGGTCGTCGCCTAAGTTCGACAGCAAATTGGCCTGCTCCGCAATAGCAGAGGTGAGCTTGTCTTTGGCAATAGCGACGACAGGGGAAGTGAGCAGTCCAGCTAAATCTCCGCTATTGCTTGCCAGAGCTCCCTGAGACGTGTGGAATGGTGTGTGAAGAGTATTGTGAACAAAGGTGAAATAAAAACTTATGTATGCAGCTTGCAGCAGATAAAATAGTAGTTTAGCAATATAGCCCCATAAAAGTTGCAGCATCCCAAGTGTGGATGCATGCACCCATGTGCCTCCCTCTTGTCTCTTCTTGTCTGGCTCCTCGAGTCTTCACGTAAGGACACACAGTTCGAGGGTTAAATGCAAGTTAGTAACATAGATGTCTCAGTCACTATACGATCTTATCTGGATGATCATGCAATAATATATAGCACCGTCACAGTCAACATGAGTTAGAAGAAGAGACGTTGCTGATATGGTGGGGAAGCAAGAGGCAGCTGTCCCCAGCACCTGAGACTTAACGCCGATGTCTTAGCGCCAACTGGGCCGGCACTCGTTTCCACGCGCACAAGCAGTCACTACCGGAAACCGGCACTTTGCCGAGTGCCAAATAAAATATACTCGCAAAAAAAAACACTCAACAAAATGCGTCTTTGCTGAGTGCTTTTTTTCTGGCACTCGGTGCCGATGCTAGTTTTCGGCACACGGCAAAATGCGTCTTTGCCGAGTGCCTTTTTTCTGGCACTTGGCAAAGAGTATTTTGCCGAGTGCTATTTTTTCGGCACATGGCAAAATGCGTCTTTGACGAGTGCCTTTTTATGGCACTCGGCAAAGATGTATTTTGCCGAGTGCCTTTGTTTTGGCACTCGGCAAACAGGCATTTTGCCGTGTATTTTTTTTTGCCCTCGGCAAATCAGTTTTTCAAAGCAATTTTTGAGGCCCTAAATGAATTCAAATGAAAAACTTTTGAACTACAAAGTTGTATAACTTCTCAAGATCTATAAAGTTTATTTTTGGTCATTTCTTCATTTGACAAAGCGACAATAACGTTTTCATAAAATCTACATCTCTCATTCTCTCATATTAGTTTCATAAAAGTAGAAGAGAGATATATAAGATTTGTGAACAATGTTACTACCACTATGTCGGATGAACAAATGACCAAAATAAACTTTGTAGATCTTGAGAAGTTTATGAAATTTTGTAGTTGGCAACATTTTGATTTGAAATCATCTTGTCATGCAAAAACGACGTTTGAATTTTAAAATTTTAAAATTTGAATTTTTCAAAAGACCTTGGATGGAAAAACTTTCTAAATGAAAATTGTAGATCTTCAAAGTTATGAAACTATGCAGTTGACAACTTTTTGATTTGAAATCATCTTATCATGCAAAACTACGTTTGAATCTCTCAAATTTGAAATTTGAATTTTTCAAATGACCTCGGATGGAAAAACTTCCTAAATGAAAATTGTACATCTCGAAAAGTTATGAAACTTTGTAGTTGACCACTTTTTGATTTGAATTCGTTTAGGGGCCTCAAACAAGCAATTTACTCTCGGTTTAGTATAATATATGAGGATAGATAACGGAATCTCAACACAAATGACAGTGTAGTGCAGTGGTAGAGCAGCAGACACGCGAGGGAGAGGTCGTGAATTCGAATCCCGCGGGCCGCGTTAGCCATGAATTTTGCGCAAAAAATGCAGCGACTTCGATGGAGGCGGGCACGCGCTGGCCGGTGGCGGCCTCCCCCGAAAAAAAAATTTGGGTTTTTTTTTTCTATTATTTTTGGGTTTTTCGCATTTTTATTTTGCTGAGCGTAAATCTTTGCCGAGTGCTTTTCCGACACTCGGCGAGCTAACATTCATCAACGGGTACTTATCTAACCTGCCACTTACTACCTGCTACTCCTAATTTATAGGTGAAGGATCGGAACGGGCGACCGAGGGGTGAATGTAAGCCTTTAAGATTCTCTTCGGGAACAAGGTCTATATCCCAATTGCCACCCCAAAGCACACTTCGCTCCTAATCGCTAAGGACACAATAGTGAAAACGAGGCGTGAATCCTGCATGATGTGCACCCTGTTTACTGCACATGCATCATGGCATTCCCACCTGCCACTTGGTAGAATACAGCTGGCGCACATGAGTGGTGACATTTGGATCAAACGTAATGTTGCTAGCGCCGTGAATCGTTCACAGCCAACTCAAATAGTCAAATGGAGGCAAAGGTTGAGGCCGGGGCGCCAATCAAGTTATAGTGGTAGAATTAAGTCTCTTTTGAGAAAATCTTACTATTACTAATTTGGAAGCTCCTTTGAAGCCTCCTAGTGAAGCCACCTAGGATCCTAGGTGGACACTCTAGAAAAAGAAAATATTTAAAATTCCCACAAAAAAGCAAAACATCTAGCCATCAATCAGTAGAGTCAAATCATCGTAGCCATTGGATCTATTATATTTTCTAAAAAATTACCCACCTATGCCACTAAGAAATAGCCTAAAGTAACCCCTAAATCTATATCTAAATTACTCACCTCTGCCATGATATAAAATAGCTAAAGTAACCCCCTAATCTTCCTCTAAATTACCAACTTATGCCATTATAAAAAATAATTTAAAATAACCACTTAAATTTGCAACTAAATTGTCTACGATTAATACTTCAAAAAAACTTGAAGTAACAATAACATAACTCAATGTATCATAATAAAATGCTATGCTGCATGGCATGGGGACCTGGTGAACAATGCGAAACAAAGGGGAGTAACCATAACTTGCTCTAAAATTTGTGGTATTCATTTATTGTCCTTGCCACTCTAGGGGGCTTGTTTGAATGGAAAGTTCGTTCTACACTGGAAGCAGCTCATCTACTGCTTTTTAATCTGGCCAACATTGCAAGTCCAAAAGGAAATTTGCAATGTAAAATTGGTGGTGATACGCAAATTTAAACTTCAATTCACCGTTAATTGACCTGTATGTCACTACTAGGGAAACCGCTTTCAGTACCGTCAGTAGCCCCCATTTAGTACTGGATGTGCTACCGGTATTGGTATTTCAGTACTAGGGGGGTGGGGGGGGGGGGGGGGCTTTAGTACTGGGTCAATTAACTGGTACTTAAGGGGTACCTTTAGTACCGGTTGTTTATACCAACCGGTACTAAGTTTGCTGCTGCCACATCGCCCATGGGGGAGGGCAATTTAGTACCGTTGACCTTTTTTTCTTTTATTTTCTTCTTGTTTCCTTTTTTTTCTTTGTTCTTTTCTGTTTCCTTGTTTCTACATTGGTGCGCTAAATATATTTATAATACCACATTTGAGAACGCAGAGAGAACCACTTCTGATAATAATTCAGATACATAAGAAAAGTAAGTAATTAAGTTCATACAGCATTGCTTGTCTTAGAGAGAAGTTCAGTACATAAGACAAATACATCCATGCATAACCATCTTCAGCAATTTCTGTGATGATGATACCCCTCTAACTTCTTTGCCTTGCCTCGTTTCCGTTTAGGCTGAGACCCAGATCGCTGAAAAATGAAAGAAATATAAATTCACACTAATCATGTTTACACAATTCAAATCATGTTTACACATAATAATTGATATACCCGCCGTTGTCGATCATTGCCTTCCTCGGCAATTAGTTCCTCCCCATTGCCATCAACATCCATGTTGAGGTAGCAGTGAGTTTGGCTGTGATCGACCTCTTCGTCTGCTTCATTATTGTTACTGGGACCATCATGAATCATCTGCATTATGATTCTCTCACTCTCGCGTTCTAATCCTGCCATTGTTACAATCTGCAGGGCCATTTCAATATGAAATGCAAACATATATATCCAAAAAACAGAAAAAAATGCAAACATATTTAACCAAAGCTAGCCTCAACATATATAGTTCATGATTCAACATATATATATAAAACAAATTTCACCTCAACATATATCCAAAAACAGAAAAAATGCTCTGAGAGGCCTCCATTAATTTAACCAAAGCTAGCCTCAACCAGCATATATAGTTCATGATTCAACAAATGAATTTGCAGGGCCTTACAATATGAAATGCAAACATATATATATATCCAAAAACAGAAAAAAAATGCAAACATATTTAACCTAAGCCTCCAAAATTCAACTACGTATATACATGGGGGGGCGAGGGGATGGACGCCGAGGGCCGGCGCCGAACGAGGATCGGACGCCGAGGAGGGGGCGGCAATGGGGGCAATGTGTGTGGGCTGCGGGGTGACGGGCGGCGGTTCGTCGGCCACATTTGGGGTGACGGAAGCAAATGCGCGGGACTTGTTTCTGAACAAACGCTTCAACCGTTGTACTACAGGGAAATACCACATTACCTTTGCAGGAACTTTCTTCTTGCTGGCCTCACCCTCAACATCACCGGGGTCATCTCGCCTGATCTTATAATGCAGCGCTTGGCACACTGGACAAGCATCCAATTTTGAGTAATTCTTACCACGATAGAGGATACCGTCATTAATTAGGACGTGCTTGTATCTTTTCTACCTCCAAACCCAGAGGGCAAACAACATTTTTTGCTTCGTACGTTGAGGACGGCAATTCGTTTTACCCATGCCAGCTATAGCTCAGTTGGTGCGTGCAGAGCTGCTCTGTGAAAGGGTAGCCTGCCTCGCTGAACTCTCTATCGTTTATTCCATTAACGAGTTGGCTAACTATATATGGTAATCAAACTTATTTTTCAGTCCTTTTTACAGTCGCTACGCGATTATAAAAATACATCTCGCTACTGGATTAAAAAAAATAGATCTCTCACTAAATCTTAAAGTGGTTAATTTAGATAGCGTCTATGTATGCCGTTATTGTTAAGCAGGTGAACTGCGTTCTCGACGTAAACCGTGTCAAAATTTCTTTTTGGTACCACAGAGCCGGCTGCATGGCCAAATAGAACCTTTTTCGGTAAGATAGTCCTTTTTTAGGGCCGGAAGACAACAAACGGGTAACCATAAGATAATCCAACTGTTTCGGGCCTACCTCCTTATATAATTTAGACGTTTTTTGTCAAAATACGGACACTATTATTGTCAAATTCTTTCGTTACATGTAGCATCCGGTTTTAAGAACAAAAACCAGATACACACCATATGTGAGCCCAGGAAGTCAAATCTCACATATAGCTATAAATAAGGGTAATATCAAAAGACAATACTCAAAATATAACGTACTTAGTATAAAGGACATAACCTTAGACAGCAAACACGGAAAGACAACTCCGATCTTCGGGTGAAGACTCCAATTCCATATGGACAACTGACTGGTTGATCACAAGCCTAACTTCTTCAAACTCTAAAAATCTGGTACCCATCCGGGATTTTGTCCAAATATTTGAAAGAATAAAACAAGCGTAAGTACATGTCGTACTCAACAAATATAACATGGGGTTCATGAGACTCAAAAGGCTGACACTGGTTTAACTGCGATTATCTTTGAATGAGTCATCTTTTAGCAATTGGGTGGCAACAAGTTTATTCACAAGCCCATACAAGCACATGTTCAGGTAAACATGAATAATGAATAACATAAACAGTAATCATTAGTGAGCATCTTCATCATCAGTATCATTTGTGTTCATCATCTATTCCGTAAATGTTCCAAGGCCGCTCGTGACCGTGAGCACATCTGATATACCAGTTTTACACTTTGCAGAGGTTGTACACTTTCACTGTGAGTCGTGACTTGCCCTTTTGCCCGAGGTAGCTAATCTCTTGACCCACTTCCAAGGAAGGTCGGCAGGGTTCACTATGAAGCCTTTCAAAGGTTCGTCTAACAATTTAGGGCCATTAGATTCACTCGACAAACAGATGTAGAGCCCCCCTTCCCGATGGCACAATGACGCGCATCCTATACACAAGGGGACAGAGGCCGCACTATACCCGATTCGTCAAGCCATTCTTACGCCAATAAAGGTAACCACTAACAAGCTAGAAAAGGTCCTCATATTGAGCTAAAGCCAGAGCCATGTAGCCCTCACAGCTATACTGTAAGTCCCAAACATGGACTGAAACA